>NW_026936637.1:0-7322 GCF_032062105.1 Saccostrea cuccullata
CTAAAAAATATGGGTCAATTAAAATATGGGCTTTACATGTATGACATAGGAAATTACTTTAACTTTTCTACTGAACGTTTCTTGTTTATTTTGTAATATCTCGCTATCACATGGTCTTCATATTGTGTTTAATCTCCCAACCTATTAGATATTCGAGAACCTGTTATCAGTATTATTAATTTAAACCTGTTTCTTGTTACTGACATATGATGCTGTTACAGGGAGTTCAACAACCTCGCTTAAATTCGGCATTTTGTACATTCTATGGTCGCTATAATGACGTTGTTATTAAATGTATTCTATCATATTAGGTTGTATTTTGGCTGCCTTGATTCATACAATTACAGTACAAGGACTTTATGCTAATTTTGACTACGTAATGTGTCGTCTGTACCTGATCAATATAAACGGCTCACGGCGGGTGTGACCGGTCAACAAGGTATAATAATTCCTCCTAGGCCCATGATTTCCACGTATACGTGTTTAATGTCCTTTTAATATATAGGCATTGTTTATTGATTTTTTATATGGATTACTAGCTTTTTCTTTACGTTTTTCATATTAAAAACACAATCAATTAAACAACTGATTTCCACATATCTTTGGAAACATTAAAATTCACAACGTCTTACAATCACACCTTATACCGGTATATGACACACTCTATCTTATGGCTTAAACAGTATATTTGTGCGCTTAACTGCATGGCAACCAAGCATGATAGATTTTAAAAAAAAATTTTTCCCCCCATTTTTTTTTTAATAAGGTGTATTTTTGCAACATATGAACTGCTGGTATACCAATATTTCAAAATTATTTCGAAAAGATTAAATAGCATTGTTTATTGGATGTCTCAAAAGCAAAGCAAACATTGACTTCTGAAACACCAGAAATGGGATCAGATGCAGAGGAAGAGTGTCCCTGATCTGTCGACCGGTCACACTTAGCAGGCCTAGGTGAAGCACGGGAGAATCATCAATGTTCTTGTGGGACCAATGCTCATGAAGTTCGTGGGTCGATCACCCTCATTCATGAATTTTCATCTCTCCGAACCATTTTTGTCAATATTTATTCAGGAATGTTCTGTATATACGGGTTTCCAAAGGACTTATGTCCCCACGATCTATATATAAAAATTTTGCATTCAAATGAACATTGGTCCCTATGAATTAATACTGATATGATAATTTTCCCTCTACATGTATAATATGATTAACTATGATTAAATTGTAGTAATCTGTAAATAAATATACAGAACTTTTTTCTGAATCCAGAGATTTTTGTTTGACCATTTTCAACTCTCACTCCTCCATTGCACTTGATCCCCCCTTTGATGTTTTAGAGGTCCGTGTTTTTGCTCTGTTCCAAAATTTGTTTTGTTGATTAAGGGTACTTAACACAAACAAAAAATGGATGCATGGATTGATATCTATTTTTTGACTGATTTTGATTTGAAATGACATAAATAATAAATCCCTAAATTATAAAGAAATCGTAGGTTTTCTTTGGTGCTAAGATATGGCACTTTGTTTCGCTTTCTATATAATTCTATACAAAATTTTGCACAAATTTTTGATCTTATGACAAAGTCATATAAAATTTTCCCAATATACCTGGTAAACATTATTCTGATTATCAATTTAAACATAAATCTATGAGAAATATTGCTGATTTCTGAAAAAAAGTTTGTTTGTGTTATTTATCCTTTTAAATGGACTTTTAGATCGAATACCGTTTGTTTTGCGCATTTATAAATTTATAACTCTTAGAAGTGTAAATGAGCGTACTTTGTATTGTTAAAAACGCAATGTTAGATAAGGCAGCAGACATTAACGATATAAATCTTTTCCATCAAAAGTATTTTGCGTCAGATAAAGGTTACTTTTGAAGATATTACATGATTCTCGCTCAATTATTTTTATCTATAATCTTAAATATAATATCATTCAGGGATTTTAAAAAAACTTAAAATTGCATAAATTACGTTCTAAACAATTAAAAGTTTAAAGCTGAATTCTGCTTTTAAAAAGGCACATTCACTTCTTAAAGTTTTATAAAACTTCATTAGCTATGCATAACACCTCCGTCTACTCTAGTGAAACTGTTTTCATTGAACCGGGAGTAAAAGAACAAAATATATAAATATAGTAGCTGTGGATTTAAAGAAAGTGCAGAGTAATATTCAGATAAATCTAAATCTTTGTATTTACTAATCATATTTAGCTTTAAAAAGATCGACCAAATGTGAAAGCAGATGAAGCAATTGAAGAAAATCATACAGACTATACGTCATTTCATATTCTGATGTTTGTAAGTGAAGCTTATTTATATAAAAAAAGTTATAAGTATGTAATGTTATATGTGAACAATAATCAATGTGGTATTCAATTAGGGATTTTGAAAAAATCAGTATCTTTTTTTCTAAACAATCTTTGAAATTCTCTAGGATTTTGATTGTACATAAGGCTGAACTTGATATTCACATGCAATCAATTCCAATTTTATGTGGCTTTCCAATATTCTTTCTTACGCAGATGGTTTTCCAGTTTTTAACCTTCACCAATTACTTTATTTACCAATACTGGAAGACAATTCAAAGAAAATAAAGTGTTCATAAAAATAAAGTGCTCCACATTGTAAATAAAACTGTTTCATAACAAAAATTCACCGTTTTAGGAAGCGGTAATTGAAAATTAGAAAAATATGATATGAATCTTTACAATGTTAAGAATATTATACACTGAACCAAATTTTAAGTGTTCACCTGACTTTTCTGAAGTTTTAGAGAACAAATGCAAACAGTAAATAATTTTTTTTTTTCCTGATTAATGATGCATATTTAAGTTGGATGTTCATAAATTTCATCTAAGTATCTCTACAAAATTTTTCGCAAAGTGTCAAGGAAACAAGTAATCAAAATAAAAATTCACACAAAAAGCTCTATGGAGTAAGACCACCACTCACTCTAATTACTACAAGACTGTAATTACAGTTAATACCTTGTACCCCTGAATAGGAGATTGACCATCTGCTGCCATACCTTCTGTCTAGATCTTTTCAAACCATTGAAATTGCGGGGAAAAAAAAGGGGGGTTACATTTCTTAAAAATCCCAAATGTGTTAAATGGGATTCAGATCCGGAATTTGAGAGGGTAGCATCACACATGTCTTGTGGTCAATATCCTAGGGGGTTTTAGCACGTAAGTGGCCTCTTTAAGAATAATTCAGACTGCTTGAGCTAATTAAAATTAGACCGTCACAAGCAGCGATTTCTTTAAAATTTTCGTACGATTGAAATTTTTTGTTTTCATGTTTTTAAGTTGTTTTACAGCAATTTAACACTCTTTTAACATGGTGTGACGCGAAATTTTGGTCTCTGACGAAGTTCAAGGTCACTTCCGGTGTGGCTAAATTTTGTCAAAAACTTTCAAATTGTGACAAATTGGTGATGAAAAATGAGCACAGCCTATAGAAAAATGTGTTTAAATGGGTTTTGATAGTGTTTCATAAGTTTTAAAAGTAATAACAAGTACAATTAAGCACTAAAATAAAAGTGAGTAAAACGTGGTGCAAAGATTGCCCAGATATCAACATTCCAACGGCTCTCTCTTCCATCTCAATAGTCATTTTGCCAATGTTTTATGTTTTTTTAGTAAAACCATTTTTTAAAATTTGATAATGATCACAAAAAGATACTAATTACACAAAACACGTGCCGCAAAGTGCAGTTTTATTATTTTTAAGCTTCGTCACGGAACATTGGTTTTCATCGGTGATATTTGATTTTCTTTCAATAATTGTTGAGAAGACCCATTTGTTGTAATAATTTGAAAATATCACATCATTCTATACAATAGTTTTAAAATAAATTCATTTATTAAAGTGAACACTTAGAAGTTTTGTTGAGTGTATATTTCATTACATGTAGATCGGACTGAAAAACAGGACTGGGTCATTGCTTTTTAGCTTTCCATTATTTCGTTTGATATCTCTCTATATTTCTCACGAACAGATTTATTTTACTTGTCAGATTGATGAAACTTTTAAATAGCCACATAATTCTTTGTTGCTTTCCTTGTATATTGGTCAGTTTTTCATAGATGGTACTCTGTGTAATAGTAGTGTGTATATATCTCAGTTGATTCGATAAGCAATAACATGCTCTAAGTAAGAACGATTTCTGAAACGAGTAAACTATTGACAAGCAAGTTGATGAAACAAGAATATCAGCAGTCTCGTTTAAAGTCACCATTGCATAAGTACTATGGTCGATAAAATGACCGTATCAGCTAATACAATTTATCGCTGATTCAAATGCTGACTGACGTTTTTTATACTAATTGTTAGTACATTATTTACACAATGAATTCACCACAGATTTTCGCGTTATTTCCCGATCATGACAAGGAGCACACGGCGGATGTGAACGGTCGGCAGAGGATACTCACTCCTTCATGGCACCTGATCCCACCTCCAATGTTTTGGAGGTCCGTGTTTTCTCTTCTCCTATTTTTGTATTGTTATTGTTGGTTTTAAGCATTATAGTTTGTGTATTACTTATATAAATCAAAATTTTATGTTCGTATAGTACGATAGTGATGTATAAAGCAAATTATTTGATTGCGTTATCTTCAAATACTTTTACTTATGGCTTTCAGAATGAATAAATTAAAAATGTAACAATAAATGTCCTTTAAAACAATCGCAAATTTAAAATATCTAAATATATCTATGTGCTGGCTCAAAGCCGGCTTGGTTACATCGACCATAGAACCTGTAAAATGATTATGTTTAACAAGGCTTTTGATATTCTTTTTAGTCAACTTGCTTGTCCATTGCTTGCCTCGTTTTTAAAAAAAAGGTCGAACGTAGAGCTTGATTTTACGTATCGAATCAACTGGGAGACACAAACTACATATGGAGATGATAAGGGTATATTGCTTTGATGGAAGCTGACGATAGATAAAGTGAAGTCAGAGAGCTGTTTTCAATAAAAAAGAAAATTATGCCATTCATTTTTTCATGATTACAAAAATATCAAAAAAGCAAAATGCAAAAAATAAAAATAATCTAAGATTTAATCCTCTGTTTTAAAGTACACTTACATGGCTATCTTCATTATTTGTTTTGATAGAAAACATCGCTTTTCATGGTAACTACGTTGTTGTTGTTTATGGGAAAGTAACATAAAACTGGAAATGCCTATAACACAAACACCTGTAAATTCACAGCGCCTGAAGATGGTCTGTTCTCATTTATGTGGACCAATGTAACAAAGGGTGGAAAACAATTCCACACTGAAATTGTTCTCAACGGTAAAATTATTGGTTATAATCATGTCAATGGAGTGTCAGGCAGTTCTCACTGGGCGTCCGGAACTTCATCAGCTGTAATAAAAATGAAGAGGAAAGACGAAGTTTGGATAAGAACAGATGGTTCGTTTGGATTGTATGCTTATGCTGACTGGTCATCATTCACTGGATTTAAATTGTAACAAAATTATTGTCTGAAATAAATATGCAGAACTATCAAAATAGATATAATATATAACAATATAATTATATCTATATTAAGAAATCGTACATAGAACATGACACTGACCTGACATTAGTCCCTAAATGCATAATCTAATAATTCTAAATTTCAAAAAGTAAACAGAATTAACACAGAATCCATTAAAGCATTCAAACATAATTACGATCGTGTAGTAAAATATGCATTTACCTCCATTCATTAAATGCAAAATTTACAACATGATACAAGTCTAGAAAAAAGTGATAAAGTAGAAAATTGGAAGTCTTTATATCTAAATAAAGTTTCTCTGCAAAATTCTTTCCAAAGAATCGCTGAAGAAATACTATTTAATCAGACAAGGAGGAAAAAATATCAATAGAATCGCTAGAATATTTTTCTTAACAGTTAGTGAAGATACATGTAAATGTAAAAAAGGATATTCCCTCTCCTAACCGTATAATACAGACAGCAGAGAGGTTTGCAAATAGCAAAACTTTTACATCTTTACACAGGTAATAAATTTCTTATATCTAAGAAAATCCATATATGCGCAAGAATATTATTTTCAAATAACATTTAAATTGATGATGGATACAAAAAACAAACTACCAGGAATGTGTGGATTATGACTTATCTTCGTGAAATTGATGGCATTTTCCAATTTAAGTTTAAAAATGAGCAGCATGCGATCAGAATTGGCTGGAAAAGGAAAACAAAAGCAAATCAGAGTAGCTCCACGAATATTAAAGGAAAAACAACCCTTCTTCTAATTTACCTGTAATTACCCTATGATAGAGATAAAACATTCCATAGAAATTATTCCATACAATCAAATGAATTATCTTACCAGAGTTTAATAATGAGAACCATTTTATAGTCAATCGACTCATTCAGATCTGAACTATGTTTAAATTTTGGTTACTACATGTATTTTCTATTGCCAATATTTTTTTTTATATAAATTACTTTTCAACCCATTCCGTCAAACTATGAAAATTGAGATATTTCTGTATCATAAGGAATAACTGTTTTAAATTATTGAACAAATTTCAAATGCAGAATTTTAATATTCATTTCCGAAAACGTAAGCAAAGCTTCATACTTCAACCGCCTTTCAGGAGTATTATTTGTCGGGTGCATACAATAATGCCTGTGACCAGATGAACACGAAATACGGAGGTACAGAGTCATGTATTTCTTTTGTAATTATTTTATGCCAACTTCAATCATGACTTTTTAACTTTGAAAATATCTATTATTTGCAACTTATAAAATCTTAAAAGGCAACTAATTTGAAAAATCTTCAAGAGAGAATAAAATTCAAACTCAAAATATTGGGTTATAACTCTTATTTTTTTTTCATGATTTCCTGTAAGGAACTACTTACCTCGACCACTTGAAGGAAAACAGCGCGCAGGAAGCACCGGAAGTGGCCAAAATAGAAAAAGAAAGAACCATCTCGTAGTATATTTCCTCGTGACAATAAGTAGAGTTAGTAAAAAGTAAAACAAAATAAAAAATTAGATCCTCATGCAGTTAAAAATAATTAATGTCTTTGCATATAAGTAGAAATAGTGACCACGTAAGCAAGATGTTTGCATATTTTGCAAATAGTATTGGAGAAAAATGGACATTCATGATTAACAGTGTCGCACTTAACACTTAATGGCAATTGATTAATGAGAAGTGTTAAGACTCGTTTTGCTTTAAAACTTTTCAAAAAAATCTTGTGTGTGTATTTATTATATTATTTGAAATGGTTTTTGGTAGCCTTAGCTTTTTTAAAAGCTTTTCTAAGTACAGTATGT
>NW_026936638.1:0-17500 GCF_032062105.1 Saccostrea cuccullata
ACTATCAAAGTTACTTAACTGTGTCCGATCCTTTTGAAATTGTCAAAAAAATATGTACAATTCAATTCAATCATTGATTTTACAAGCGTGAAGCAAAATGACAAAACAAAAAATATATATACTTAATTAAAACTACCTGTGATATCATCAACGATCAAAATACATTCTTAGAAATACATGATTTCACGTTCATACACATTTTAATTACATTTAAGAATGCCTTTGATACTAGTTTTACTTTAGAATGTATAATATGCTATAAAAAATAATATATTACACTGACATTTGTATGTTATTAATACACTATAATCTTCAGTTTTCTTTAGTCAAAGACAATAGTGATTACGGTGAAGGATATGATGTTATGTTTATTTCATCATTGATTTATAAATTAAAACAGTATCTATACTCTGTTGTAGGTGACAGTTTGGATTATCACAATGGAATGGCATTTACAACAAAGGACCGGGATAACGACAGGTATAATGGTGGTAACTGTGCTGTAACATGGCATGGAGCCTGGTGGTACGACAACTGTTACTACTCAAACCTGAACGGGCAGTACGGACAGTCTGGTGATTCTGGTGGTAAATACACGGTATGGAATCACTGGAAGAGTAGTGAAGCTCTAAAGCAGACTGTGATGATGATCAGACACAGAAACTAGACAACGCTTATAATCAGATCTGACACATCATTACAAATCTGATATTTTATTTTTGTCAAACAATCAGAAACTTTTTCTACCACTGAATTAAATTTTCAACAATCATGCTTTCTTCCTAGAAACGCATTAATGTTGTTTATTATAAAGGTGGCAGTTATATGCAATAAAGAAACCTCAAAAGCATACAATGTGTGTGAGTTATTTTTACACTTCATATTTGCATAGAAAAATGTCTTTAAACGTAATATTCATGGTGGATAAATATATCATAAAATTACTGTGGATGAAAAATTAAATGAACAACATAATATATAAGAAGTACTATAGTAAATAGGCTTACAATTTCGATGTTAATTTTCTTTTTTATAAATGTTATATAAATAAGTGATAATTATAAGTCTGAGTTGTGCTTCAAAGAACTGTCGTAGGATCTGTCTTGATATATAGAGATAAAACATTAATGAAAGTCATGAGATCTGTCACGGCATTCACGGAACTATCTCTGTATAATAAACCTTCAGAGAAGTCATGCAAACATTTTATAGACAATTTTGAACACAAGGAAATTATGGTTTATCTTGTTTCTATAGGACTTTTATTAAGCTTTGACATGAAATCTGAACGCACCACTTACAGTGTATCATGTCAGGGTTAGGGGAGGGGGCTTGTGATCATGAATCCTAAATTAATGTCTAAATAAATTTAATTGAAGAAACTTAAGATAATAATAAATTAGCGAATAAAAAAATAAATGCTTTTATTAAGAAAATAAAAATGAATTTTCTAAAA
This sequence comes from Saccostrea cuccullata, assembly GCF_032062105.1. Taxonomy (NCBI): domain Eukaryota; kingdom Metazoa; phylum Mollusca; class Bivalvia; order Ostreida; family Ostreidae; genus Saccostrea; species Saccostrea cuccullata. The sequence goes on from NW_026936638.1 coordinate 1,457, forward strand.
AAAAAACATTCATAGATCTAAAGCAATGTAAGTATTACTTTGTATTTGATGAACGGCGTGCATGGTATTTGAGTTTACTAGTACAAAAATATAAAACAAATGTTATTTATATGAATTCAGTTGTGACCACATTCAAAATTTAAATGTTGTATAAAAGTCCTAACTAACAAGAAGAAAAGCGAAAAAAATGTCATAATTTCGCAATTTCTATTGTTAAGATAAGGAAGCAAGTGGCATCAAAAGTTACTATGATTACATCAGACGGGGTGGAGCTAGGGGGTGCTAAGGAGAAAGTCTACACACCTGAGCAGCTTGACCATGGAAAGCATTTTAAATAATATTAAGTAGCAGAAGAAAACAGAAAAGGATACTTATCACTAGGAGTCGTCGTATCATTAGGTGTATTATGTTTAATGCACTTAAACATGCGCGTATCCGGGACTTTTTTCGAGATGGGGTGGAACATACCAACATTAATTTGTAAATTGAACTTTAAAATACGTGTTTATTTTTATCATTTATTTGTTTAGAATGGAGTACTGTACACACTTTATTTACGTATGAGAGATTTCTCTTCAATAAACCCCTATACTCTCCTCCTAAAAGCTGTAGTACTCCTGTAAGTCGTTTAGTCCATCTGCCAGTTTACAGAGTTCATCTTCCAGTTTACACCGTTCATATACCAGTTTACACCCTTTATCTGCCAGTTAACAGCGCTCAACTACCAGTTCAAAGCGTTCATCTGATTTACAGCCTTTATCTGCCAGTTTACAACCTACATTTCTAGTCTACAGCATTAATCTACCAGTTTACACCGTTCATCTACCAGTTCACATCGTTCATCTACCAGTTTACAACCTTCATCTACCAGTTTACACCGTTCATCTACCAGTTTACACCGTTCATCTACCAGTTTACACCGTTCATCTTCCAGTATACAGCGTTTATCTTCCAGTTTACACCGTTCATCTTCCAGTTTACACCGTTCATTTTCCAGTATACAGCGTTCATCTTCCAGTTTACACCGTTCATTTTGTGGTATGCAGCGTTCATCTTCCAGTTTACACCGTTCATTTTTTGGTATAGAGCGTTCATCTTCCAGTTTACAGCCTTCATCTGCCAGTTTGCGGCGTTCTTCTTATGAATATTTAAACAATAAAATGCGGTCGCAGCTATTGCAGAAAAAAATTACATAACCCGCCTATCCGGGTTATGTATTTTTTCTGCAACAGCTGCTTCCGTTAATTCCAGTAATAACAAACAAAGAAAGACATTTTCTTGTTTATATTTATATCTCTTTAAATAATCATTTAAAGTAGGATTAAAAAGATTAATTATTGTATTAATGATGCGAACGTCTTTATACGTTTCATTGATGGAACAGCCACTTATCAAGAAATCTGTACAGGCGACATGCCTACTGTAGTTCATGCAGTGATTAATGGGTTTTCTTAAGAAATAAAGGAGAAAATATTCAGTTGATGTAAATATCTATTGCACAATGCAGAAAATAAACTACATTCTAAAATTAATTCGGTAAGGGATGTTAAAGATGAGTTATTTAGAATGGGACTTGGAAATTTTTGGTTTAATCAAGATCTTATTAATGCAACACAGTTTATATCTTGAATACGGAAAGATTGTTGAATATCTACCTTCAAGATTGCAATGCTTTTTTTTTTTTTTTAATTCAACAAAGTGTTTTTTTGTACAAGTACATTGTGTGTGACAATTTTTCCAAAATCCATGCAAATTTGACAAAACCTATTTATTCTTAGTTAAAGAAAAATATTACAAGAATAAGACTTTCTTTCTATAACTTAAGTATAAAAACAGGAAGAAATAGAAAATTGAAAGAAGCAATAGAATATGTCAATTTTGTAGTGATCACTGTATAGAAGATGAATATCATTTTTTGCTTGAATGTCCTGTTTAAAAAAAATATATCAAACCATAGTATTTCAGATCTCCAAATGTGTACAAGCTTACTTAGTTACTCAGCTCTCATGATGTTAGGGTTTTAATTGGTTTATGAAAATTTATTCTCCATGCAAAGGAATTAAGGAATTAAGAAATAATGAAGAATTTAATGAAGAATTTAATTTATATATGTGTATTATATACTATAGTTATTTTTCATGTAATAATGGATAATTTGAAATAATTATAGTGTGTATTTGTTGTTTTGTTTTTTTTTTTGGTTTTTTTTTGGGAGTCAAGTCAAGATGGACACTAGGTGTTCCACTCTCGCAGATTTATATCTGTTTTTGTTTATATGCTAATGAGCCGTATGGCTTAAAGTTATTCAATAAAGAATTATATAATTTGTGTTCAGGTATCCATAGTACAAGCTTCATCATTATTCATTAAATGACTTGGTAAGGACATGCATATTAATAATTACATGAAGAATCGTGATAATTGTCACTGGAACAAGTTTACGTTTCTTTAATGAAAGCAAGTAAATGTCTCTCCCTTTAAATTAACTTAATAGCCAGCTATTACATCATCAAGAAAGTCCTTAACGTGTCCCAAATAATAATAATATTACTCTTCAGTCTCTTTATAATAATATACTCATTGGTAGGCACATATCCTTAAAGTAGAAAAAACCAAGATTTCTTCTTTTATCTTTTTAAGTGGACACATTTTCCTAAATGTTACCAAAGAATATTGATTAAACTGCCAAGGTCCTGTAATGCGCAGTATAAGCAATTCTCTTCTCAATTAGATGGGAAAAAAAAACACACTTTAAATGGGAGCTCCGCAAATATCATACATTATCGTCTCTATTTACAAGGAACACTTATCTTTAAATAAAACTTCCTTTTCAGGTGGAATTTACAGACCTTGGATTTCCTAGCCTGACTCAAAGGAACTTTTTGTGATGTTTTGAAGAAATTTGTCTTTTTTCAGTTTTTAAAATTAGTTACTGCTGTAGCTTTTTGTAGTAAAGACGTTAAAAAATGTTGTAAAATTGAAAAATTCCCTGTACCTTTCAATATCCATAAAATTGAAACAAAAACACATTTTTTTAAACAAACCTAATCAATATGTTACAAGCCAAACAAAGAAAACAGGATCATTCTACATATTTTACCGGATTCGAAGCGATTATAAACAAGATAAGGTGATTTCTCTATATAACACCGGATTTGTAAAGCTGACTTCGATAGGTTTAGTGTATTTTTGAACTCGGCATCGGAATAAGTTTATATCAATAAAATTTAGTATGAAATCAATTATCTTAAAAAGTCCAAAATACAAGGAGCCCCAATCTTTCTTTTGGACTTAAATTTCTATAATGAAATCTCTCGAAGATTACGCCAGTCAGTGTTGATTTAGAAAAGGAAGATCTGAACACTTTCTCAGAGTGGAATAAGTGTTGTAGAAATCTATGTTATTTTATTTTAAAGAAGGATATGGAGATAACGAACAGTATTCAATATCAAAGTCCATAAAACATTACAAAATAGGAGCAGAGCAAACATGGATCAGGTGACATGGAGGAATGAGCATCTCCTGCTTACCGATCAAACCCGCCGTGTGCTTCTTGTCATGATCGGGAAATAACGGGAAAAAAATCAGTCGTAAATTCAGTATAGAAATAATGAACTGACAATTAGAAAATGAAAACGTCAGTCAGCATTTGACTCAATGATAAATTTTATTTGCTGACAAGGAATCCATGCAGTCAAAATCTGATGTACGAAAGCCCGGAAGGCTCATTCGAGGTTCAAGTTTCAAAATACGAGATTCGAAATTCGAGTTTCGAAATTCAAGATCCAAACTTACCAACCAAAAGCGGGTTCAACATTTGATTACTCCCCTTTGCTATGATTTTACTATCAAGAAATCGTTGAATATATTTATAACAAATTGGTCATTTGCTAAAATGACAATGCAAGAAAAAATGTTTTACGTATTAAAACGAAATAAAAATAAAATTTTGATAACATTTTGAAAAATACACATATATAATTTTATTTTTCTCATTAAACAAAATAGTAAATACGTATATATGGAATATTATATGGTCTTATCGTTGACTTGCGGAAGAAGTAGGTCGACTTTTTTTTTAATCAGATCATTGCTGAGGGAGAATATTATATTTGATTATAATTAGTTATGAAATACAAGAATTATGAATCGTCTATACAATGCACAGTAATTCAAGGATATATTTCATTACATTCATAAAGGGTACATTTATGCAGGAGACTTGGCTGCTGAATCAAACTGTAGCGTTATAAGGTTTCACGAGTATATTTTAGTCTTTGGTCATAACGGTATGGCCAGAGACTAAATTTTAAAACCATAACGCTATAGTTCCGCATCTAATTTAGACTCATCCACTATTGATATAAGATAAAATAAATGCCGTATTTATTTTAATTCATATTGCCAATCTGTATTGTATAAACAATTTTTTATTAATGCAAGAAATCAAAGCCTTAGATGAAGATAAGTAATTAAATACTTAATTTTTATGTATTTCCTCTATCAGGAAAACGAACGAGATTTTTGTTTTTCAATACTACAAAGTGACAATTTCAGTGTGATTTGAAAAAGAAGCAGGTGGGGTGGGTAGGAGTGGGGTTATTGTTAATCTTTAGACATTTGACACTTATTTATAACTTTATTTATATGTCATGAACTCCGGAAACAAAGTAGACAATACAAAAATTTATATACTCCTGATATATGTAATCTACTTAATATTTAAGAAGCCATAATATAAATTGAAGTATATCTTGCTGATCAAATATCCAATGATTATTTAAATTTCCTTCTAATATATATAATACTCTTTCTTGCATTGTAATTTAATCAAATGACTCATTTGTTATAAATATATCAAACGATTTCTTGATAGTAAAATCAGATTTAAGGGGAGTAATCAAATGTTGATCCCGCTTTTGATTGGTTAATCTGGATCTTGAATCTCGAATCTCGAATTTTGAATCTCGTTTTTCGAATCTCAAATTTCGCATTTCGAACCTCGAATCTCGAATGAGCCTTCTGGGCTTTCGTACTGATGACCTTTAAATGTCAAACAGAGAATCACCTAGAAATGCATTACCAGGTACATGAACAACATCTAAACAAAGCTAGACTGTTTGATCTGCCATAGCTTTAATTCGCTTAGTAACAGTTCAATTTATTAAATTATACAGCGTTTTTTTAATTCGCACCGTTTTAAATTCGTTTGCGAGAAGTGGGGGGATTTCCCAGTATACACAATTAGCAAATAATATACATTAAACTCCGCACATTCTGTGACGTAAGCGGTCCCAATTTTCAACGACCGGTTCAACATCTCACTCAGCCACCCCTACTAATGTGTTCGGAACATTTCCTTTTTCGGTGTTCTGCAAATTATAAAATCCAATGAGTTCAAAGTAGCTCTGACAGTGGCTCTGGCGAGAGTTAGCGAGATTTCAGCGAGATAGGGTAAATTATTCACGGAAATGTGGCTAGGAAGTGACTAGCACGTGGAGACATGGCAAACAGAAAAGTTATGTTGCGTTTCAGTTTTCACCGCCCTATAATATCATTCTGTAGAAATGTACTTCAATAGATCTCTCTTGAATTCATTCAAGTTTAAATTATAAATATTCTTTATGATATTATAATTTTCTGCTGTCATGAATTAAAACTGATTTTCTTTTTGGACAAATATTTTGAATGGGAACCGGGACTTTATTTTTTGGCGTCAGATTAGCAAGTGGGGCACCAATGTGACTTTAACTGACAAATGAGCTGAATGAGAATTGCATTATGGGTTACTGCGAATACTACAGGAATTTTACGCTTGATAAATCCCTTTATTGTACGGTGAATACAATTGTAAGATTCCGTGGTCAATACACGTGATAACGAGTATAGTTACGTAAAAAATGTTTTGTCCATTTAAATGCATACGAGAAGGTGCTCGTTTTCCTTATCCTGGGAGTGCTGGTGTTCTGAACTTGACACTTACTACGAATACATTTCATAAAACATATTTTTCTCTAGTTAACAACAAATTATGAACGCCCGTGAGCCCCGTGATATCTTTCATAGTTTCTTATGTTTGCATTTTGTTCATAAGAACATTTTGTTTTATTTTGCACTCCATTGACATGATCATAGATTGAACTGAACCACGTGTTCGAAGTAACATGTAAACATATATTTGGCGTAAACGTATTCAATCAACAATTGGTCAGTTGCTCGTGGTAAGATCCTCTGTGCGCATTAATAGCAATAGCCATATAAGGCAAACAAAGGTTTGTCAGTTCAGATGATTTTACACATTTTTTTACCAGCGTATCGGTCGCTATTGAGCTGTAATTTTTGCAGTAAATTATGATAAGATGTATTAATTTTTACTTACCCCCCTCCCCCCTTTAGCCACCCATTTCTGTTGAAAATCATGAAAGTCTTTCAGAAAGGTCTGGAAACACATTTTTCACAGGACATGTTTTCAGAAGAAACAGACTTTAGCAATTTCCTGTTTACTGCCAATTTTATTTATAAAACCGGTTCTACATTATAACCTTTGAATAGGTAAACCTAAACCACGTGTCCTGAATTTAAATCGCAATAACATTAGTAGGGGTGTCAGTGGTAAAACATTTTTTTTATGCCCGCTCAGCAAAACATTAGAAATGTTAGACTTTTTTCACATAGATTTGTATAGGATGAATTTTCTAATGCTATAACAATGATGTATTCAAATGTTCATTTACTATACCCCCGCTTGAAAAGTTGGAGGGTATACTATAATCGGTATGTCCGTCCGTCCGTCTGTCCGTGTGCATGTCCGTCCGTCCGTCTGTCTGGTTCGCTTTGGGGTACCCATCTCTTATCTGCAACTCCTCTTATACCACTGAGTGAAATTTTATGAAACTTTCACAGAATCTTTAAATATTAATTACATATTGCCATTGTGCACCTACATGGACTTTGCCATTATAACTTTATGGGAGGCGGGGGTATCATTTAGTGAGCTCATCGCTCACAGTACCTCTAGTTTTTGTTGATTTTGTTAAAAGGTATTCTGCACAAAGTTTGCATAGAGTGAAGGTTGGGAATAATAAACAATGATCGATCTCACAGGGAAGATAAATGCCTAGAAGTAGACATTATGCCGGTCACATCCGTCACTAATCCTATGCATTGATCAAAGTTACTTTGAAAACATATTTTGAATCAAGGAATTTTTACAGATGTCTAACGGTCATTTTTGTATGTAAAATAATTAGATATCAAAGGTTACTGACAGTGGGAAGCTTTAGAAGTATTATTGAAGTATTATGTTGAATAAAAACACTCGCTTTACATGAATGGAACTTTGGTAAGTTGTATTTGTCGGATAGATATCTATAAAAATAGTTTGATACCAAGTACTCTTTCATATTAAGATTATAATGATGTGAATAATTTTCTCAATTACCAAATTTCAAGCATCATTTTTTTTTTCAGCAAACACACTTATCTTTCCTTCTTTAATTTTTTTTAATTCAAAATTTTTAATATATCATAAGCCGGATAGCGTTTTCACTCTGGATAAAGATTACATTATTTATGTAAGCCAGTCAAGTATCAAGTCAATTTTTTCTATGACAACACTTTTTTAGTAACTACACACTAGATCTGATTTTACTGAGGAGAAAGATAACATTGTTTATTTGAAGCTTGTCGAGTATCAAATCATTCTTTTAACCAAAAAAAAAAAACTATTTCAGTGCTTTATTAGTTAATTATATTGCTAACGCCCATTGTTGCACAACATATAAAGGGCCTCCTCACCCATAAAAAGTTACTTCACTGCAAATATGAGCGATCTACATGTACAATGTTTCATTCTCTCTGTGTTAGCATATGGAACCCTTGTTGATTTATCTTTAATTGAAAACAAAGCTTCTGATAAAATTAAAATGTTACCTAGTACCGTATCCGGTAAAGCGTCCAATGTCCTACGTGACATTCTGAATCAGGAAAGTCTGGTCGCTTCTCTATGGTACAAAAAATACAGTCTAGTTATGGATGCTACGGACAGCAAAAGCGATTTACAAGTTATTAAGGCGAAACTTACTGGCAAAGGACTTACGGAACTTGGAAACGAAAAGCCAAATATTGGAGGCAGAAAATATTGAACTTAAAGAGAAAGTCAAGATGGTGAACGGAATGCTGAATATCAATAAAAACTTAATAGAGGAAGAAATGAAATATATTTGCCAGGTTATTGAAAGTAAAACTTTAGCTGTTCAAAACTTTGAAAAACAGTTTGATTTGTTAAATAACTCAATAAAAAAGACAGAAAGTGACTTGAGAAAAGACATACAGACACTGAAGATGACAGACCAAAGCACAATGGAGAAAATAAAAGCTCTAAATAAAACGCAATTAGTTTCCCATATTAGTCCCCAAATTGAAATGCTCCAATATCACATGAATGCGATGAATGCAACATTACAGAAATGCAGTGTGAACAGTTTTTTTGATCGTGTGAAAAAGACAGAGTATGCTTTAGAAATTTTCTCCGTCTCAGCTGTAAATGAAACTCTACACACTGCTTGTAGTGATCTGAATGAATCCAGCTGGATCTTGTCAAAAGGTAAAATATTACATTCTATTTCAAATTTAAATTATAAGACTAAATTTTTAAAACAATGATTGGAACAACCCTTAATAAAGGGAATTTTACGTAAGAATAAAGTTTCTTTAATAAATAATTATAGATATGATTTTGCTAAGAAATCGATTATGTAATGCTACAATGCGTAATGTGATAAGCAGGGATAATTGTATTTCGCATAATTACATTTTGTGTCAATATCAACACATAATGTAATGACGCAAAATGTAAAAATAGACTTGAGAGAATTATTACATTATGCGTCGAAATCAACGCAAAATGTAATAACACGATTTTTGTATAATTGCATTTTGAGTTGTTATATTCGATGCCGAGATTAAGCAAACTTCAAGAACGCAAAATGTAATAAAACACTTTTTGGTCAGTGAGGTTGATTAGAAATTTCAATTGAGTAGCGAATGTAGAAATTAAACGGAAAGAAAAAAAAAACAAAAGGCCGTATCCAAAACGAAATGCCTATTTTGGTTTAAGTTTGCAGATAAAGATACTATGTGAGTTTGGTTTACGCGATAATTTATTTCCAAAAAGAAAGGGATTTGAATGCAGACAAATCCTAGTTAGATCTTCTCCTTACAATGACAGTAAGTCCACAATTACCTTAGTATTGTTTGATAAATAGTGAAGTGTACAAAAGTCCTTAACATTTATATACGGCAATTTTATTTTCTCTCACATAGTGCTTCTGAAGGATTGCGGAGAAATTTTAAAGAAGTTCCCAAGTTTAAAAGGGCGAGATGGTGTATACAGAATATCCGTAGGCTCTGAGGTCAAGTCTTTTTACTGTGACATGACGACAGATGGAGGAGGGCGGACGGTGAGTACAATTTGTTATAAATTAAAACTAGAGGTACTGTGAGCAATGAGCTCACTAAATGATACTCCACCTCCAATATAAATATAATGGCAATGCCCATGTTTTGCTATGGGAAACCAAAAATATTTGTCGGATAAAAAAGTAAAATAAAAGGTGTAATAAATATTCTGTAAAAGTTTCATCAAATTTCATTCAGTGGCATGAGAGGAGTTCCGGATAAGAGATGGGTATCCCAAAGCGTAACAGACGGACGGACGGACATACCGATTACTTTATACCCTCCCGCTTTTCAAGCGGGGGTATAAACATAATTTATTTTTATACTGAAAATAATCTAATCCGTGTTTCTCTTACAAAATATAGAGTCTGTGTGTGTTTGTCAAGATCCTATAAATAATTACTGGAACAAATCTTGAATTACTACTCTTGTTTGCTGAATCTATAACGAGTTATAAGTTAATTAATTTGCTAAAGGCAATACAAAGAAGACAGGATGGGTCTACAGATTTTTACAGGACGTGGGCATAGTATAAACAAGGATTTGGGGGTCCATCTAAAAAATACTGGACTGGTAAGTTAGGTTTATGTAACATTTACTTCTTCCTTTGTAACAAACAATCCTTATTATCTCTAATTATAGCTGCATGATAATGAGTGTATTGTTTACTTTATCATCATTTTCTTCATATCTGGAGGATTTCCTTAGTATTTAAATATCACCTAGTATAAAACAAAAATAAAGGTACTGTGAGTAATGAGCTCACAAAATGATCCCCCTCCCGCCTCCCATATGAATATAATGGGATTGTCCATGTTTTGTTGTGGGAAACCCAAAATATGTGTCTGATAAAAAAAAAAGTAAAATAAAAGGTGCACAATGGCAATATGTAAATAAGATTCTGTGAAAGTTTCATCAAATTTCATTAAGTGGTATGAGAGGAGTTGCGAATAAGAGATAAATACCCAAAAGCGTTACAGACGGACAGACGTACCGATTACTATATACCCTCCCGCTTTTCAAGCTGGGGTGTTGCAAAGACTATTGAAATAACGACCACTATTGAAATAATTATTTCAATAGTGGTTAAGAGTGCATTTCAATAACAAACATAGTATGTAACCATTATTGAAATACGACCACTATTGAAATAATTATTTTAATATTGTTCGATTTATGACCCCTGGGTCAAGGGTGGGCCATAATGGATGATCAAAGTAGGATTACAAAGAAAAAATACTTTAAATTCTTCTTCGTGAAAACAGCAAAGTTGTGATTGGTCATAGTTATATGGAAGCATCCCCGGGTAGTGTGGATTCAAGTTTAATCAAACATGACCCCAGAGGTTGTGTAAGGCCAAATGGGGTATCAAGTCTTACATACGAAGACATAGGGAAAAATCATTAAATTCTTCACAAAGCCATGATTGATCATCAATTTAAAAGCTTCGTTATAGTGGATCATACCAATAACCAATAAAGCTATAATGTGTCATATTAATTGAAAAGCATTTTTAGGGAGTGTAGATTTAAGTTTGTTCAAATCCCCTCCCCCCTCCTCCCTTGAACCCTCTTTTATAATATATTTAAACTTTTCAATACTGAACTGATTTTTGCATGTCACATGTATTCTCAATTTTTATGAAAAAAACACTATGTGCAACAAACATCAAGATATAAAGAAATACAGGGCACAGAAAAAATACAACATAGGACCCTTTGTAATTCTCTTTCTAAATTCTGTATATGGAATTTATTTAAATATTTTTATCAACTTGACCAAAAAATTTTTTTTTTCAACGTTGGCAAAAAATCATTAAAATGGTTATCAAGATAAAATAGTAGAATCGGTCAATCAAAATATTAACCTTGAAAGTAATCAAAGATAATTTCAAATCTAACAAAAGTAAATCCATTTGGAAGGTAAAATAATTGATAACAATAAATCTAGCAACACAGATAATCCTGCCTGGATAGGATAATACTTTACCATAGGTTCACAGTTATTTCCACAAATATAAAGCTTCAGGACCTCTTTCAAAATATCCAAAGTTTTCTTTTCGGAGATTGCATCCAATAAAACATCACAAATAATCATACGTTTAAGAAACACGATATATAAAATTTGATCATCGAGACGTAATAAACTGGAGAATGGGGTTTATGTTCTTCTTATGCATAGTTATAGTGGATATTGTTGTAGACGTTATATGCTTGTAAAACTATTGCACCTTCTTCATACACTGTACATACAGCTGTACACTTCCAAAATGGTCATGTAATCACGATAAATCATAGAATAATAATCTTTTTGTTACCCCCTCGAAACTACGTCATTAGGAAGATTTAAGACAATAAACAATGTAAATTTTGCCTTTCCACATGCAAGGAAATTTGATTCAGTGCTAATTCAATCGCATACAAGCGTAAGTCAAGATAAATTCTTCTGTAATAAAACAGACACAAACAACTAATAAGACACAATCCTTTGCTGAAGAAAAAGAAAGCTTCAAAATAATCAATATGCAATGTAGTAACAAATAAAAATATTTCATGATACAGGCAGTGATATTTTGAACTTTGCAAAGTTGCTAAACAATTAATAGACCTATTTTTGTATTAATATGAAGCAGAATTTGTGCAAAATTTTATGCGTGAAAAGAAGAAAACACTCACTGGATGAAAAGTCTAGTTTCCGCAAAACTGAAACTATGCGGAAACCTTGCTGAAACTTGGCGTTGAAGTTTCCTGTATGGTTTCCGCAATGCGGAAACTATATAATAGTTTCAGCAAGTTTCAGTAGGGTTTCCGTATACTGAAACCATTAGGTTTGTTTCCTAATAGTTTCCGCAAAACGGAAACCAATGTAAAATTTAATAAAACGTCAATTTAACGATACGTTTTAGTTTCAGTAGGTTTCCGTTTCCGGAAACTATTAATTTCGATTCCATATGGTTTCCGCATGCTGAAACCGTACTGAAACTTTTGATATTTTTTTTTCAAAAGGGTAGAAAAATCAACTCGTATGCATATGATCTTTTTACTATTGATTTCGATTCCATATGGTTTCCGCATGCTGAAACCGAACTGAAACTTTTTCTCTTTAATTTTTTTTCAAAAGGGTAGAAAAATCAACTCATATCATCCTTATATTTATTTACACATTTTAAAAAATGGTTTTATTTTTGAATATCTAATATTTCATATTCAGATTTTGAGATGTGCCTGCTCTGTGTAAACTTACACATACCGATATTGATATCAATGATAAGCATATTATACAAGATCTTTGCTTCATATTAAATGTGTAAAAAATGTTTATTTCATATTGTGTCGGAATTCAAAAATATTATTTTTAAACAAAATCGATTCCTCTCACAAGGATTTTCTACATTACCCAACTCAATACCCCCCTCGGGAATTGATTATTTTGAAAACATACATCATTTTCACAAAACTACGATTACGTTTCATGTAAAGTTGTTTAAAAAGAAAATTAGTGTGTCTTCATGGTGCATGAAATACAGATAATTACGAGATGAACATAATCTGAGATAGAAAGGTTTGCATTTATATTCTTTATACATGTTTCTATATATATTTTCCTTAATGAATATCATTTCAATTATTTCAATTTGTTAACAATACATATTGACTAGGAAGCCTTTTTTACTATTCATATATATATAGTTCAATAGTTACATGTACTAGTTATTTTTATAATAACATTGATTTAATATCTACATATATGTATTTTTATTTCCGTCTTCGTAAAAACATTTTATTCGTAAGCCGCGGTTTTACAGCATTAAAAAATGTCCTGAAAATTTGATGTCATGGTTCCCAGGATTTGCAGCATTTTATGTCAATCTGATTAAAATTAATCTTCCATTTGTTCCCCAAATGTTTATTTACACGAGGAACTCTTATATGTAAAAAGTCTGCTTTTGTGAAACAATACCCTGGGAGCGAATGGAAAATCTCAAAATTTTAATTAGATTGTATGTTATGTGTAGGCTTTTTTTTTTTAATTGTTTTATTTCATATATCTTGCTTTCGTGATGTTAATTAATGCAGTATCACTGAAAACGCGGTATAATTTTTAGTAATATGTTCAATTATATTCGTATTGAGATGTATAATGTGCTAAATATGTGATAAAGAACTAATTTAAAAAAAATAATAAAATTAAAGTAGTCTGTAAGTTGATCAAATTTTCAATTCTTTACGTTGAACCCCACTCGCGGGCACCTGTCCTCACGTGCCACAGGTGGGGAGACACGTGTCGCGAAGACACCTGCTACCGTGTTGGTGTATTTTTTGTATATTCTATGTGGATTGAGAGGTTTTTCTACCTTAGAGGAACAATGGACTGTGACCAGGCGTAATATATACACGCAGTACATGATATACACAACTAGCTTTTTCTAATGACACCAAGGTTTCTGAACATTTAAAATTAAAAAAAAAATCACACTATATAAAACTTCATCTAAAATCAAATATGTCATATGTATAATGTGTTATGTAAAATATTTCATACAATGTTTCATATTCAGCATAAGAAGTTTTTATTTTATGTGTAAGTGATTAAAAGAAAATAGACAAACCTCTTAAATATTTATCTATCAATCTAATATAATAAAATTAACCTATTGGTAAGGAGAATATTTGCTATAGCTAGTTCAATAGACTATTTCAAAAATTTTAATATTATTTTACAATTTCTCCACACAAAAAATCGGCTATCACAAAAAGAAATCGACAATTAATGGTATTCCTTGTTTGCCACCATTGTAAACTTCAAATATTGAAAATATTTAGAGGTCAATGAAACGCAACCTAATGAAAACTAAGTCTATTTTATTTCATAACTTTTTTTCTATCGGTTATTTCTAAGTACATTATATTAAAACAACGTTTTATTTCTAATTTAGAGTCCAAAACAGAAAAGTGTGAGATTATTACAATATTATGGAAAAAATAAGTCAATCAATAGCAAAACAATTATTAAAAGCAATTAATAATCCTGTATTATAAAGGAATAAAGAAGAATTTACATATGACATGTGTAAAGGACTATGACCACTTAATTCTATTACATGATATCATTTATATAAATTTGCCTGCAAAATTAAGTTTCCGTATCTTCTGTATTGAGTGACCAATTTTTTGGGGGTTCATCATCTAAAACTGAGAAGTATGGAGATTTACTATTAATAAACTGAGATATTTTTTTTTTGGGGGGGGGGGGGGAGACATGTTTGACGATCATATATATATATATTTTTTTTTACATGACAATGTTATAAAAACAAAATGAATGTTACATCTACATAATCGATCTTCAGGAGAAATAGTAATTTGTAAGCTGTGACAGGAAATTCCTAGATAACAAATAGACTTGTACATTCATGTTGATATTTTCTGAGTAGAAAATTTTCAACAATTGATGAATAATTCTTATAACCCCAATTTTGCTTTTGAGTTGCACATTTGTGGTTAATATGCCATCAGCATAACTTTGTTGACTTGTATACCATTTTCTTTTTTCTTTTCTTTTCTTTTTTTTTTTTACACAATAATCGAAGTACATATGTACTTGTGACTTTAAATCATTCTAATTGAAAACATTAGGACATTCGGAGTCCGTTTCAACAATTACCATAATCATGTAATAAAGGTCTAAAATTCGCTTTTTATCCCCTTCGATTCCATGATCAATTTTATTTTATCATTCAAAACTGTTCATTCTGTTGCAATATATATACAAGGACATTTGCATTTAAAACATAAAAAAAAAAAATTGCCAAAAGCGAAATGCAAAAACTAAACTGAATTTTATTTCATAAAACTGAAGTAAGGTATAATGATGTATTCTCCCTGGCTTCCGGTAATCCCAGCCTATTTAAAGAAAGAGATCTCGCGAGATCTTCCTTCTTCCGTTTGGCTTCGTTGATATAGCAGACGAATTTTTTTTATCTATTAGTAATCTACTTTAATCCTTGTGGATTTTGCGTCTTACCTTAGTAATTTTACTTACTTTGGTGCAGCCTTTTGTTTTGGACATGGATAGTCCTGTTTGTAGCCCAGATGGGGCAGATGTGGGCCAAGATGGCAATTCTGCAAATCATGCAGATAAAAAACTCTTGTGTGGCCAAGATGGCGACCCTAAAAAGTGGGGAGGTTATAGCATCCCTAAGAAAAGACTGAAAAAGGGAGCGATAGACAAAGATCGTTATGAAGACGACAGTGATTCGTCCGATCCTTATGAAGATGATAGTTCATCAGAAGAGGATGGCGAAATTGACGATTTCACTTACAAGTCGCCATTGACACAGTCGCATAGCCGTGACGAGCCGCAGGCCGATTCTGGTGATGAACAAGACGCTAAGCGTTTTGATCCGCTCAGTGATGAGACGGAATACATGCTTGATAAAAGTAAAGCAAAGTATGCCAAGAAGTATTTCAAACTTCATTTATCTGAGGAGAAAATTCGCTCCCGCATTTTAGAGGACGCGCCTATACCAGGCAACCAATTTTTGAATCCGCCGGATGTCGACGATTATCTCGAGGACTTAGTGGC